>NC_073707.1:0-27500 GCF_023634085.1 Falco cherrug | reverse complement strand
TCGCTAGATGGCAGCAGCGCTCCACCAACAGGGCCGGATGCAGTACCCTAATATATTTCGCTAGATGGCAGCAGCGATCCCCTAACAGGGCCGGATGCAGTACCCAATTAAATTTCGCTAGATGGCAGCAGCGCTCCACCAACAGGGCCGGCTGCAGTACCCATTAAAATTTCGCTAGGTGGCAGCAGCGCTCCACCAACAGGGCCGGATGCAGTACCTAATTATATTTCGCTAGATGGCAGCAGCGCTCCACTAACCGGGCAGCGCATGCGCAGAAACGGCTTGACGCCAAAGGGGCGGGGCTTCCGGCCTCGTACGTATGGGCTACGCATACGGCCCCGGAAGGTGGGTTCATTGCCGGCTTGCGCGCGAGCTGCAGTGGCTGTGGAGGTGCGGAGCCTTCGCCGGGAGCCTGGAAGAGTTTCGGGCCGGGACGTGCGGCGGCGCGGTGGCTGAGCGCTCGGGCTGAGGGCGGCCGGGGGCCGGCGGGCAGCGGCCGAGTGGGGGGGATGTGGCGGCCCGGCGCTCGGCCGCGGCAGGGAGCGCCTGGTGCCGGCGGCGGGCGGGCTGAGGCAGGCGGGCGGCCCGGCCCGGGACCGGCGGGGCT
Source organism: Falco cherrug (assembly GCF_023634085.1). Taxonomy (NCBI): domain Eukaryota; kingdom Metazoa; phylum Chordata; class Aves; order Falconiformes; family Falconidae; genus Falco; species Falco cherrug. The sequence goes on along the minus strand of NC_073707.1, from coordinate 26,893 downwards.
GCCGGCGGTTCTCGTCTCCCCGGCAGTGACGGTGGTCAGCGGGCTCCTCACGGGGCTGCCTTTTTTAGGTGGTTTTTTTTTTGTCTCTCGGAGCTGCGCCGCTTCCTCAGCGAGGAGGCGAGGAGCGGCGGCGGGGCGGCCCCGGTGCTCGCTTGTGGCGGCGGGGCCCGGGAGAGGGGTCGGCCCGCGGCGCCCCGCCGCCCACCCGCCGCCTCCGGGCTGCCCGGGCAGCCGCCGCAGCCGCCGCAGCTCTGCGCGGGGCTTTGTCTTTCCCCCAGCCGCTGGCCTGAGCCGTGGCAGCGGGCTGGGGCTGCTGGCCCCCGCGGGCCGCAGAGGCTGCCTTGGGGCCTGCGGTAACGCTGTCGCGGGGGGGTGGCTCAGGAGCCCCTTTCCACCTCTGCGAGCGGGCAAAGGCAAGAAAAGAAAGCCGGTAGCGGAATCCCCAGCCGTCGCCCCCGACTGCTGATTTCTCCGCAAGCGTTTAACCACCGGGGAGGGCTGGGAGGCGGCAGCAGCTCAGGTGTCTGGCTGATCTTGTGTCGTGACAGTCAGCTCCGGGGCCGGAGCAGCCGAGGGGAAGAGGCCTTTTGATTTGCTTCCCAGTGAAACCGGGGTCTTTTGTTTTCCCTTTGTCCCTAGGTTCGTCCGGAATCGTACGTTGACAAGTCAAGGGGAGCGGAACTGAAGGTCGGTTGAGATGTTACTTCGCCACGCGTGCCTCGTGCTTGGGAGTCGGACTGCTGACTACGGAGGGATCCCTTTTGTACCCGCCGAGGGCCCGCGAGGCTCCGTGTGCCCGCCGCTTCCGAGTGCTGCGCTGCGGCTCGGGCAACGGCCGGGGAGGAATTGTTGGTCCCTCGTGGTAACGCAGCCAGGCCTGCTAGGCGCTTAAAGCAGCGCGTCTGGCCGGGCAGTATTGTTTTTCGAGATTGTAAATGAGCTCGAGGTATAAACCCGCTTACGTTTCCGTACGGCGGTGTGCTTTGTCAGAGAGCTCAGATGCACTGACGGAGCTGGCACAGAGTTCCCTTGGGACTCCAGATTTGACTGTCTTGTTGAAAGGCTCCAGAGCCTGCTTGGGAAGCCGCTTGACAAGGCACAGATTTGCCGTGATTTTTATACTTGAATTCCGACTGTAACGCCAATGCCACGTGTTAGCCTTTCTCCAAAAGCTATTAAAAGCAGAATGAGCGTTAAGAATCTGATTACCTTTTAACGAAATTCAAAACAAAGCTGCGGGGTGAAGCGACTGGAAGCGTCCTGCCAGTCTGACGTGGGTATCGCTGCCGTGCATGTTATCTGCCTGTCTACTGATCGCTCCTGCCTCTTGTTCTGCCGCGGTAATTCCTCTGGGTAAGGCGTTGGGCTCTGACTGTAGTGCACCCCGACTCCCTCCTGACCCCTGCGAGACGTTATCGGTGTTTGCCTTCCTCCCGTTTCACAGGGCCTCGGCTGTTGCGTGCAGAGAAGCTGTCAGCCTTGTGAGAGAGCATGCAGCCGGCAAGCGCATCGTGGTGCTTCGGTACCGAGCTGATACCACAGGCATCCGTCTTTTGTTTGCGAAAAGGGATCGCGAGGAAATGTGCTGACGTTGGAGGGGGAAAGGTGGCGGGGGAACAGGTAGGAGGCAGCTTTCAACCAGTTTTAGGCTTAACTCCTGTGTTCCTGAGCATGGTTCTGGGCTTCGGGGGGTTTGCTTTTGGCTTTTCGCCTTAAGCGCGTCCTCCATCACCGCTGTCGGCGTGCGCTGAGCTGCGGCTCAGGGGACTGCGGCGATAGAGGCTGTGTGCGTGCCAACCGTCCTCAAGGCTAGAGCTGTATTCTACTTGTTACCCTGATGAAACTGTTTCTTTTTTTCTAGGGGGCGTTCCCACAAGGAAGTGGTGTGGAGCCGAAGGAGACTGCGATTGAACAGTGATGGAGCCATTTGGACCGAGTCTTGAAGATCTCTTCGGTTTTTGTTCGAGGAAACTTCGTCTCGAGACAGTCCTATTGCTCGCTGGCAATGGTAGGAAACTGCTTTGTTGAACTTGATGGCGCAGTGTGTTGGAATATTAAGATTCCTCGAGAGATCAGAAGCGAGTAGGTTGTTTCTCTAAGGTAAAGGTGAATAGGCCTGTGTCGTTAAAGGAAAGACTCAAAGTGGGTTTTGTTTCTCTTAAGTACAAAGGGCCCCATCTCAAGTGATTACAAAGTCTGAAATGATTGTTCAAAAGCAGACTTGTGCTGTTTGCAAACCGTCTGTTGCACTGCTCAAAGACAAAAGACGCTCACCGGAGAAAGTTTTTGGAAACCAATGTCAAATAGGCATGGGGAAAGAGCTGGAGAGGTTTATGTATCGTCTGTCGAATTATGTTCTCTTTCATGCCCTTCCATTTTACAATAAAAAGTTTCATGACCTCTTTACTCGTTAAGGCAATGTTGCTAGTGTTTTTATAAGGGGGAAAAAAAAGCGTAAGCCTAGTCTCTCGAGTGATTTTTTTTTTTCTTTTTCTCTAGACTAGTTGAATCGAAAATGTTCGCTGTAAGAACTTCATCCACCGAGATGTGAAGCCAGGCAACTTCCTAACGGGCCGTGGGCAGAGTTCCCTTATTGATGCCATGCCTATAATAAACTGTGCGGTCCGTTAGCTAGACGGGCTGCAATACCCAATTTTTTTCGCCAGACGGCAGCACCGCCCCAGGCGGAGTAAGGGCAGCGCATGCGCAGACGCGGCTTGACGCCAAAGGGGGCGGGGCTTCCGGCCCCGGGCGTACGGGCACATGACGCAATCCCGCTTTGGCGCATGCGCAGAAGCCCTTCTGGCCAACCGAGGGCAGCGCATGCGCAGAAGCGGCTTTGACCCCTAGGGGCGGGGCTTCCGGCCTCCTGCGTAAGGGCATATGACGCATCCGGCCCGGGAAAGGTGGGATCACTTCCGGCCCGCGCGGCGCCGGGCCTAACCCGAACCCTAACCTAACCCGAACCCGAACCCTAACCCTAACCTAACCCGAACCCTAACCTAACCCGAACCCTAACCTAACCCGAACCCTAACCCGAACCCGAACCCTAACCCTGACCTAACCCGAACCCGAACCCGAACCCTAACCTAACCCGAACCCGAACCCTAACCCTAACCTAACCCGAACCCTAACCTAACCCGAACCCTAACCCTGACCTAACCCGAACCCGAACCCGAACCCGAACCCTAACCTAACCCGAACCCGAACCCTAACCCTAACCTAACCCGAACCCTAACCCGAACCCGAACCCTAACCCTAACCTAACCCGAACCCTAACCTAACCCGAACCCTAACCCTAACCCTAACACTAACACTAACCTAACCCGAACCCTAACCTAACCCGAACCCTAACCCTAACCTAACCCGAACCCTAACCTAACCCGAACCCTAACCCTAACCTAACCCGAACCCGAACCCGAACCCTAACCCTAACCTAACCCGAACCCTAACCTAACCCGAACCTAACCCGAACCCGAACCCTAACCTAACCCGAACCCTAACCTAACCCGAACCCGAACCCTAACCCTAACCTAACCCGAACCCTAACCTAACCCGAACCCTAACCTAACCCGAACCGTAACCTAACCCTAACCTAACCCGAACCCTAACCTAACCCGAACCCTAACCGAACCCGAACCCTAACCCGAACCCTAAAACCCTAACCCTAACCCGAACCCAAATCCTAACCCTAACCCTAACCCTAAAACCCTAACCCTAACCCTAAAACCCTAACCCTAACCCTAACCTCCTTAGTTTCCACCTGCTCAGCCTCCATCTGCTGGGTATACCTCTGCCCCGCTCCAGAATATCCCCCAGCTCCTGCAAACATGTCATCAGCCAACAGCACGGCCAGTGACTCATTCAAATACCCTCTCAGCGACACCAGCACTTTCTTTATAGAATCACGGAGTCACTTAGGTTTAGTTGGAAAAGACCTTTAAGATCACTGAGTCCATCAGTTAACCTAAAACAGTTAACCTAACCTAAAACCTAAAAAGTCCATCATTACGGCAGTTCCCTAAGCGCCACCTCTACATTTCTTTTGATACACCCAGGGATGGTGACCCAACCATTTCCTTGGGCAGCCTGTTCCAACACTTGACAAACCTTTTGGTGAAGGAATTTTCCCGAATATCCCATCTCAAGCTCCTGTGGCGCAACTTGAGGCCATTTCCTTTCCTCCTATCAATTGTTACCTGGGAAAAAAAAGAGACCCACCCCTACCTCGCTACAGCTGCCTCTCAGGTAGTTGCAAGGAGCAGTGAGGTCTCCCCTCAGCCTCCTTTTCCCCAGGCTAACCAACCCCAGTTCCTTCAGCTGCTCCTCACAGGACTTGTGCTCCAGAGCCTTCAGCAGCTCTTCTCTGGACACACTCCAGCACCTCAGTGTCTTTCTTGTAGTGAGGGGCCCAAAACTGAACCCAGTTTTGGAGGTGCAGCCTCACCAGGGCTGAGTACAGCGGGACAATCCCTTCCCTGGTCCTGCTGGCCACCGTACTTCAAGCAGAAGGCAGGATGCTGTTGGCATCCCTTGTCTAGGGAGGAGTTTTAAGGGAACAGTGGAGACTTCAAAAGGAGTAAGTGTTTGGCTCCAGGAAGTTGCACGGGTTTGCGCTTTGGTATTTCGTTAGCACCTTGGACTGCAGTTACACTAAAGTGCATCTGGCAGAAGCAAAAATGGCATCGTGTTTTATCCAACAGACCTTTTCATTGCAGATGGTAAATGTGCAAAATGCAAGCAAGACAAATGCAATTTTAGAACTTTCCCTAAATCCTGGAGGAATACTAAACTCGTTTCGCGTGACTAGGATGTTCACCTTTGGCATTACATGCAGTAGACATTTTCTCATCTTGGCCATGTTTTGTATTTTGGTGTCTGTTTGAAGTAAAGTTCCAACTATAATTGTAATAATGGTCAAACTGATTTTAACAGGGAAAAGAAAAAGTCCAGTCCTGAAGTGTTCACCAGTGCTTCTTCTATGGAATTGGTGGCGCATGAGGAGTTTCAGGAGGGGCGCAGGCATTCGTTTTCCAGGTAATTGCGTTGCATGTCCCTAACAGAGAAGCAGATTGTCTAGAAGAATCAAGAGGAGTTCCAGTCCACCTCTCTATCCTGAGGTGGGTTGGATGGTTCAAGGGATTAGCAGTGATGGGAGCTCCACATGTAGGTCACTAGCTCAAAGATGGCAGGGATTACAGGTGACTGATAGTTATAACTGGGCAGCAGTTGAGAAGGAACAAGCTTCTCTTTTGCCAGAGCTTCTCTGTAGTGACATCCCTGGCCTCCTGACAGCCCTGAGGAGGCTAGAAACTGGACAGGTGTGGATTCCTGCGCCTCCGTGCTCTGACTGTAACTGTTACCTCAAAGCACTTTGGAGGAGATACGTGAGAGGAATTGCCCTTGTTCCCTCTGTCATCTAATCTCACGTGGATACACTGACGGATTGCAACCTGGACTGCAAACTGGTGCCTTTTGCTCAGATTTTGTTGACATCCTTAAAATTTTCTTACAAATTAAAAGATCAGACTTGTGTAAGGAAATCTTAAATTGGAGGAGGAATGAACATACGTGGAATAACCTGTGAAGGAAAATCTCAAGATAGCTGATGTCTTCTGTCCTCAAAAAGCCCTTGGGCAGGAATCTGAAGAGCTCTCTGTAGTAATGCTGTCAGTATCTTTCCCAGAGTAGTGGCATTCCGTCAGCTTACTAGAGACTGAGTTTAGAAGCTTTTAGCTAGGATTTTTCTTGAGATGCACTCACTGTCCTTGGTTAGAGCTACATGTATGTGCAGAATTTGGCTACAACTGGCTAGAAGTGGGGCATTTTGCATCCTGTACAAATTGCCAAACACACAGTGAAGTTAAATAGACTAAGCTGGCATTTTCAAATGGAACTTTACTGCCTCCAGGCTAAACCCTGCTTTCCTGACAGTTGATACTGCGCTGTAGCCATTAAGACTCAGTTATTTTGCACCTTACGGCAGCAAGAGTGATTTGCGCTGCAGGTAGATGCTGGGTAGTGAGACATCTGCATGTCCATGTACCAGCAGAGACCAGTATACACCCCTGAAATCCATCCATAGCTAGGGTAGTCCATGCGATAGAAGTGAGTGGGAACAGACTTACCCTTCCTGCATGTTTTTACACTACCACAGCAGCAGCTGTTCTGGCTCGTAAGCAGAAACCTTTACATGCCGTCATGCTCTTCGATTATCAGCAGCTGAAAGAAGCTTTGACAAAAGCGTATGGAGAGGGAAAAAACTCAAACCCAAACAATTTTGGGAGCAAAAAAAAAAACCTGCTGTGACTGTTTTGAATTAACTTCATTCATTTCCTTTGTGTTGCGTTTTGTTTTTTAAGGTCCAAGAACATGCTCTGGCTCCGGAGCACGCTCAGGATCAGGAACACGCTCTTGCCAGGGAACATGCTCTGACTCAGAAATGTGTTTGGATCAAAAACGCCCTCAGGTTCAGGAACGTTCTCTGGCTCAGGAACACACTCTGGCCAAGGAATGTGCATATGTTGGGGAATGTTCTCTGGCCGAGTTCTTGGCAGTCTGGCCAAGGAAGGTGCTCCGGCTGAGGAATGTGCTCTGGCTGAGGAACACGCTCTGGCCGAGGAACACGTTCTGGCTGAGGAACACATCCTGACTGAGGAACGTGCTCTGGCCAAGGAATGTGCTCTGGCTGAGGAACACGGTCTGGCCGAGGAACGCACATATATTGGAGAACGTTCTCTGGCCGAGGAACACACCTTCTGGCTCAGGAATGCGCTCTCTGGCTCAGCACCACATGCCCTGCCTCAGCAATGTGCTCGGACTCACCGACGCGCTCTGGCTCAGGAACACTCTGTGGCTGAGGAACACACTCTGTGGAGCTCTCACCTGGCTTCACAGTGCCTGCTCCCACCTCATGCCCGGCGCTCCTGACCTTCCCCATCTGCTCCCCACAGTGGTGGAAAGGAGACATTTGTGAACCAGAGGAGGGAATGGGGCTGGGGGATGTGGGGTGACCCAAGCCTAGGGGACCCCTTGCTGCATTACAGTTGGAGCCTGCCAGCAGGGCTGGGCAGCTGCTGGACAAGATGTGCCTTCCCTTTGCCTCCAGAACTGACAGCTCTGCTGGAGCAGAAGGTTTTCTTGAAAATCTCAAGTGTTGAGACCTTTTGGCTTGACAAATCCGTGCGTTTGGCCAAAGAGTGGAAATGAGGGTTTATGCACACGCAGCTCCTGGCACAAAGTCACCTTCCAGACGCAGCAGGGGACAATCGGCTCTCCAGGGTGGCCCTGCAAGAGCCCAGCCTGGAGGTGCCATCAGCCCAAGGCCTCATCTCAGAGCTCGGGGACCTCCTGGGTGGCACAGGACCTCCAGTGGGCCTGAGACACTCTAAGGATGTGATTTAAGACTGATTCTGAAAAATGCAATAATGGACCCAAAACCAGGGGATGTCTGGATGTCCAGTGGACACCCACGGGTGGGGAGGTAAATCTGGCCTCTGGTGTTTCCTTCTCAGTGCGAGCAGCGAGGACTGAGCTCTCCTAACTCCTCTGTGGAATTATCTCCAGCTGGCATAGTTCCTCGGAGAGCTGGAGAAGACCTGAGCCAAGGAGTCTGAGGAACAAACCCCCTCCAGAACACAGATGGCCATTTGCAGGGTCTCATGCTCCAACCTGCCCTTGGTGATGCCCCGGAGAGCCCAGGGGACCTGCTCCAAAGCGGATCTCATGCCCAGAACAAGCCTCCAGCCTGACGAGGTGGCCCCAGCCTCAGCCAGAGCTTCCCGACAGCTCTCAGGGACCCCGATTCCACCACCTGGTGCAGGTGACCCCGAGAGCTCCTCCAAGGTTGTCTCAGCTCAGTGCGATGCCCTGGGACCTGCACGATGGTGCCAGCGCAGCAGGTGGTCACTGGGAGGTGTGACCAGCTCGGCAGGACGGTGGGATCCCTCTGTGTGCCCCCCACACATGGATGGAGGTGAGCTCCGTGCCACAGGGGAGGCGGAGGGGCAGGAGCCCCCCGGCACAGCCCCGGGGAGGTGCGAGGGTGGGAGACCCACGGGAGGAACCTTCCCATGGTGTGACCACACAGCCCCCCCACCCCTGGAGGTGGTGAGCACCCAACCCCCCCCTGTGGTCCCCACGTGGCTCCCCGACATCGTGGAGCTCCAGCCCGGTGGCCATCCACCCCTGGCGCCTCATGCCCTCCCTGCCGCTGCCCACCCATCCTGCCCCCACTTGGCACCTGAAGGCGGCTTTTGGGGGGCAGCGCGGGGCAGCCGGGGGGTGACAGAGGTGGGGGACAGCAGGAGGGTCTGGAGGAGCTGGGTGGCACCAGGGGACCCTATGGACCATTCCCTGCGCTGCTGCCAGCGCCAGGTGAGGCGGGCAGGGACCCCCGGGGTGGGATGGAAACTGCCGCCCCTGGAGAGGGACCCCAGCCCTGAGCAGGACTGAACTGGGACCCCGGCCCTAACCCAGCCCTGACCCCAGAATCCCGACCCTGACCCCCACCCATAAAACTGACCCTCACCCCTAACCCAGACCTCCACCCCTAACACAGACCCTCACCCCTAACACAGACCCCCACCCCCAACCCAGACCCTCACTCCTAACCCTGATCCCCACCCCAACCCTGACCCCCACCCCAATCCTGACCTGAACCCTTAGCTCTGACCTCACCCCTAACCCAGACCCTCACCCCTAACCCAGACCCTCACCCCTAACCCACACCCGAACCGTGACCCCCCTCCCCACCTTGCCCTTCCTCCTTCCCACCGTCCCCCACGCACCCACCTGCCCCCGACCCGCAGTGCCACCGGCGGCCACACGGGGACGATCCAGGACGGCCGCAGCGCTGCACCCATCCCCCCCCCCCCCCCCCCAGGGTGCCCCGGGACAAACCGTCGTGTAAATGCCCCTCCCCCCCCAGCACCCCCACGTTCACACCCTGCAGGGTGCCATGGGGCGGGGGGGGTGGGGTGGGGGACGTGAGGGGCAAGCAGGGCTGGGAAGGGGCACGTGAGGGGTGTGTAAGGCCAGGAAGGGGTGTGCAAGGGGCTCGTGAGGGGTGTGCTAGGCTGGGGGTGTGCAAGGGGGTGTGCAAGGCTGGGAAGCGCTGTGCCAGGGAGTGTGCAAGGGGCGTGCAAGGCCGGGGAGAGCCATGCAAGCGGTGTGCAAGGCTGTGGCTGTGCAAGAGTGCCCGAAGGGCGTGCAAGGGGTGCGTGAGAGACATGCAAGGGGTGTACGAAGGGTATGCAAGGGGTGTGTAAAGGGTGTGCAAAGGTTGTGTATGAAGGTCATGTAAGGAGTGTCTGAGAGGTGTGCAAAGGGTGTGTGACAGGTGTGCAAGTGGTACATGAAGAATGTGCAAGGAGTGTGTGAAGGGTGTCGAAGGGATACACAAAGGTCGTGCAAGGGATGCACAAAGGGCATGCAAGGGGTGTGTGAGAGGTGTGCAAAGGGTGCATGAGAGGTGTGCAATGGGTGTGTGAGAGGCATACCAGAGGTGCACAAAGGGCGTGCAAGGGGTGTGTGCAAAGGTCATGCAAGGAGTGCATGAGACGCGTGGAAAGGGTGCAAGAGGTGTGCATGGGGTGTGCGAAGGGCATGCAAGGGGTGCATGAGAGGCATGCAAGGGGTGTGTGGAGGGTGTGCAAGGGGTGTGTGAGAGGCGTGCAAGGGGTGCACGAAGGGTGTGCAAGGGTTGTGCATGAAGGTGATGTGAGGAGTGTCCGAGAGGTGTGCAAAGGGTGCATGAGAGGTGTGCAAGGGGTGCGTGAAGTGTGTGCAAGGGGTGTGTGAAGGGCGTGGAAGGGATGCACAAAGGGTGTGCAAGGGTAGCACAAAGGGCGTGCAAGGGGTGCGTGAGAGGAGTGCAAAGGTGTGCGAAGGGCTTGCAAGGGGAGCACACGAAGGGTGTGTAAGACCCAGTTCTGCCAGCGAACGCTGAGCACACCCCCCACCCCCCCACCCCCAGCAGCCACCGTTCCCAATTTCTCTCTATTTTATGTTAAAAGCACTTTACATATCAAATACAAAAATATGCCCCAGGGAGGGGAGCCCCCTCCCCACCGCTGCCATGATCAGCCCCCCCCAACCCCAGCTACAGGGGACCCCCAGGGGACACAGGACAGGGTGACAGGGGGGCGGGGAGGCTGTGCTGTGTCCCCCCCCCCTCCCCCCGAGGTAGTCAGTGCGATGGGAGGTGACAGCATGTCAGCGGGGGGTGACAGTGTGTGACAGGCTCAGATTGGCACCAGCAGGCCAGGGGTCGGGGGGGGGGGGGCGTGTCAGGGGGGGTCTGTCTCATATTTTGCAGTGACACAGGGCTGCTCCGGTCCCCCTTCCCCCCCTAAAAAGCCCCTGGGGGGGGACCCTCATACCTCACCCTGCAGGGGGAGGGACATTAGTGTCATGGGGGGGTGACTGAGGGTCACCCAAGCAGGAGGGGCTGGGGTATCCCCCTAGTAGTGGGGTACAGCCCTCGGTAAGGGGGGGGGGGGGCGCGGCAACTGGGGCGTCTTCAGGCCCAGGGGTGCTTTAGAAGGGTGCCATGTTGGGGGGGGGGGGGGGGGGCACCAAGGCCCGTGGATGGGGGGTCCTAGAACATGGAGTGGGATCTCCTGACTGAGGAGGGGGCCCAAAAATTGGGGAGGGGATCAAAAGGACCCACATCCACGGGAGAGGAAAGCAGGAAATGGGGGGGGGGGGGGGGGCACCCACCTCTGTTGCGGGTCCTAGGCCAGCTGCAAGGGGGCTGGGGGGCGATATTCAGGGGGCTGGCACCCAGGTCCCCTGGCAGGGTGTCTGAAGGTGCAGTGGGGGTCCCATGCTTGGGAGGCCCTAGCTGGGAAAGGGGGGTCAGGTAATTTGGGGGGGGTCTACAGCTGAGGTGGGGCACTCAGCTCCATTACGAGGTCCTGAGAGGGGACTTCATGGGGGGCTCCCTGGCTGGGGTGAGGGCTCCATGTCCCTCGGGGAATGCTGGGGAGCCCCCCCTCTCCAGCAGGTATTCTGGGGGGAGGTCCAGCTTTTTGAGGGGCCCCATTTGCAAGTGGGGGCGTGTGTCTCCAATCATGGAATCGAGCAGAGGGGCCCAGTCCATGGCAGTCAGTGTGGGGGAGGGGGGGATCCCCTAACCCTAGGGATGCTCCCGGCCCAGGGAAGGGGTCCCCAGCCCTGGGGGGACCCCGCAGCGGGGGGGGCACCCTAGCAGCGCCCCACCTTGGCGTCACCAATGGCCCCCCAGACGTCAAAGACGAACTCGTCGGGGAAGGCGAAGTCCCCGAGCTGGGAGTCGAGGGCCTGGGCCAGCGCGTCGGGGTCGCGGGGCGTCCCGGCCCAGCTCCACCATGGTGGCAGCTGTGGGGACAACGGAGACACTCAGGGAACAACCAGTGCCTGCGGAGGGTCCCCTGCCCCCGGGGGGGGTCCCCTGGCCCCGGGGGGCTGCAGCCCACGCTCACCCAGCTCGCTGTCACGGATGCCCATGTAGCTCTCCAGCAGATCGTCCACCTTGGCCACAGCCCGCTCCTCGAAGGCAGACGGCTGGTGGGGGGGGGGGGGTCAGGGGGTCAGGGGGACCCCTGGAGACAGAGGGGGGGTCCCCGCTGCCCCGTCACCCTGCCCACGCGCTGCCCTACCTGCTCCTCAACGGTGGCAGGTCCCCGAGCACGGAGGCGCAGGGTGCCCCGGCCAGTGCCCGGGGCGGGGGGGCCCGCCACGGCCACCCCCCTGCCCGCGGCCCAATCATGTCTGAAAGGCAAAATGGGGGGAGTTGGGGGACTGAGAAGTGGGGGGGGGGGGGCGCATGGCTGAGGGGGCTCCCCACCAACCACAGACCCCCCAGGCCCCAAGGGGTAGGAGGGGAATAGTTTGGGGGTCTCTGTAGTGCCCCCCATCAGTCCTGGGGGGGCCCCCATCAGTCCATTGTTGGGGTATGGGGGTCCCACACATCCCCCCTCCAGTTACGGGGTCCCCACCAGCCTCCTTTTGGCTTTTGGCGTTCCCCCCAGCACTGTGGTCCCCATCGGTCCTCCCCCAGTTTTCGGGGTTCCCCAGGCTACTGACTCTGCACCAGCCCCCACCCTGTACCCAGAGACCCCCAGGCCCATGGGGTCCCCCTGAGTTTTGGGGGGGGGCTCTAAGGTACCCCTTCCACCTCCGCAGGTGTTCAGGGTCCCAGTAGCGGGGCTGGACCCTCCACCCCGAACACACATGGAGGGGTCCCGTCCCCTTTACTGGTGGGGCTCCAGTGCTCCCAGTAACCCAGGGCACTGCCCTCCAGTTCAGGACAGGGGACAGCAATGCCCTGGCTTGCCTGGGTCCCCCCAAAGCCAGTAAAAAGGTGGCTGCCCTGGGGGGAGGGGGGGCATTGGGATCCCTCCCGCTTGGGCTCCCTGTGCTCCCAGTGCTCCCAGTTGGGGCTCACCAAAGGCCTTGCGAGGCTCGGTGAGCTGGAGGGCAAAGGTGCGCCCCCGGGGCAGCTCCTTCAGCATCTTGGCCACCTCGTAGTGCCGGGCGCCCACCAGGCTCCGCCCGTCGATGCCTCGATCATGTCCCCAACGCTGATCACTGGGATCCGGTCGATGACACTCGCCCTCCCGGATCCGCTGCGGGGACCACCCGGGGGTCACCATGGCCCCCCAGTGCGGTCAGGGATGGTGCCAGGGCCCACCCCACCCCGTTCAGCGCACCACCAGGGGCTGCCTGTATCCCACCACGATACTCCAGGATGTCCCTTGGCATCCTGCCCCACCCCACCAGGGACACTGCCCCCTCCCCCCCCAGGACATCACCACAACCCCCTTCAACCCAGGGACCACCCAGGAGACCGCAGGGCCCCCCCCGAGAGTGAGGGGCCCCCTTCTCTGTCGCTACAGGCACCACCCAGGATGTCCCCATGTCCCCACCCACCCCATGTCCCCCCCACCCCATGTCCCCCCCAGGTGTCCCCCTTCCCCATCCCTACGGGCATCACCCAGGATGTCCCTGTGTGTCCCCCCCACCCCAGGGCCATCCCTAGGTGTCCTCCTTCCCCATCCCTATGTTAACTTGGGCACCACCCAGGATGCCCCAGTGCCTCCGACCCCATGTCCCCCCCTGGGTGTCATCCATCCCCATCCCTGCATTGACTTGGACATGACCCAGGATCTCCCCATGTCCCCACCCCCCCAGGGCCCCCTCTAGCACCCCAGGTGTCCCTGCCCGGTGACAGCACCCATGGGTGCCACCTAGATGAAGGCATAGCCGGCGCCGTTGTCGGTGATGGTGAGCCCCAGGGCCTCCTCCGACTTGAGGACCTGCACCTCCTTGCGCTGCCCCCTTGGTGTGGCGCGAAGATGAAGTCCTCCAGGCCAATCTGCCCGCCCAGTAGCTTCTCCATGTCCACCTTGTGTGTGTTGAGGGTGCAGAACATCACCTGCGGGGGCAGGGCGTCAGTGCCGGGGGGACCCTGGGGACAACGCCCCAGCCACCTGGGCCAGCCCCCTCCTGGGGACGCCTCGGTCACACGGGTGGGAAGGACCTGGTGGGAGGAACCTCCATCTGGGGACACCCCGGGACCCCTCCAGGGGACACAAGGTGATGGGTGATGCTTAAGGGACCTTGGGACCTCCCTGTGCACCTCTGGGGTCCCCTCCCCCTGATGTCAACAGCCACCCATGGTCACCCAGCCTAGCCACCCGGGAGTCCCCTGCCCTTTGGGGTGTCCCCAGGGACCCCCAAAGCCCCAGAACCCACCAGGGACCCCAAAATCCGACCAGGACCACCCAGGGACCTAAAAACCCCCACAGGGAACGCCCCGAAAATACCCCAGGGACTCCCAAAACCACCAAGCCACCACCAAACCCACCAAGCCCCCCCCAAACCCTCAGGGCACCCCCCAAACACCCCCGGAAACCCACCAATCCCCCAAGACCCTCCAATCCCCGAGGAACGCCCCCAAACACCCCAGGGACCCCCAAACCCACCCCAGGGACCCCCAAACCCCCCAGGTCCCAGTCCCATGGTTCCCAATGTCCCCTAGGACCCCCAGCACCCAAGGGTGCTCCCAGCCTCTCCTTTACTGATCCTGCAGTGCCCCCAACACCTCGCCCAAGCACCCAGGGATACCCTGGGAGCCCTCGGTGCCCACCCCTCAGCACCCCCACCACCCAGGACCCCACTCATCACCCAGGGGTGCCCTGGGAACCCTCTGGGGGGCCACCCCTCAATCCCCCACCCCCCAGCACCCCACCCAGCACCCAGGGGTGCCCCCCCACCTCTCCCGGGGGGATGCGGAAGGCCTCGGCGATCTTGCCGTAGAGCTCACGGACATTGGTGAACCCCTCGACACGGCCGGTGGGGCTGCCATGTGCCAGCTGCGTGTGGAACACTAAAGCCGAAGGGCAGGGGGCGGGGGGGGGGAGCCCCGGGGCGGGGGGCCCCCCAGAAACACCCACCGGCCCCCCCCGGGGTCTCACCAGCAGCCCCCCCACGTCCCCCTGCCGCCTCCTCGTTCTCCACCAGCGGCGGGGGCTTCTTGCGGCGGCCCAGGCCTAGCGGCATGGGGGGGTGGGGGTGGGTATCAGGGGGTGGCAGCAGAGCCCTGGGGGGGGGCAGGGGGCTGGGTGCCCCCTCCCCGTGGAGGTGGTGTCCTGCGGTGCTTCGCCGGGTGCTAGGAGAGAGGGGGAAACTGAGGCACGGGGGGGGGGGGTGCTGCTGGGCCGTAGAGGGAAACTGAGGCACAAAAAGGGGTGACTGAGGGGCAATGGGGGAAACTGACGCACGGGGAGGGCTGATGGGCCGTAGAGGGAAACTGAGGCATGAATGGGAGTGGCTGGGGAGCCATGGGGCGAAACTGAGGCACTGGGGGGGGCTGTGGGGCCATGGGGGGAAATCGAGGCGGATGGGGGGGGGGGGGGGGGGGGGGGCGGGGAATCGAGGCAGGGAGGTCCCCGGCTGCGGGCGCTCCCGAGTTTCTCTGCGACCAGAGGGTCGGGCCTGCTGGACGCCCGGTACCGTCCCCGTGGGGGCCCAGCGCACCTCCCTCCCCGCCCAGGCCGCCCACCCCCAAGATCCCGGGCCCGGCCGCCGCCGCCCAGCCCCGCTCACCGGCCGGACCCTCCCGCCTGCCGCCGGGCGCTACTGCCGGAGCGCCACTTCCGGGAAGGCGGAGCCAAACCCGCCCGGACCAATCACCGCCGCCTCCTCGCCGGGCAGCGGAATGTGCAGCGGGGAGGGGCGAGGCGGCAGGATAGGGCTCGGCCACCCGCACACACACACCCCCCCCCCCCCCGGGCCATGGGCGCGCCCGCTCCGCACCCCCGCGGGTGGGGCCACCCCCGACCAATCAGCAGCGAAAACCGCGCGTCCCGGGGGCGGGGCCCGCCAGGCTGGGAGGGGCTGGCGAAGATAGCTGCGGCGCCGGGGGGGGGGGGGGGGGGGGAGGGGGGGGGGGCGGGGGGCGGGGCGGGGCTGGGAGCGGAACATACGACCCAGCGACGGACGGACGACGTTTTTCGGGGGTGGGTAGGAGAGACCCCATTGCGGGGAGTTAGGAGGTGGGCAACAGGCCCCATTGAGGGGGGGGGGGCGAGAAGGCGGAGGGTGACCCCATTTTGGGGGGGGGCAGCACGCACCCCCGTTCGCGGGGCACAGCGACAGACCCCATTTGGGGGAGGGGGCACACACCCCATTTGAAGAGGAGGTGGAGTGTTAAAGATCCCATTTGGGGATGAGGGGGGGGGGAAGGTTACACGCCCCATGGTTGGGGGGGGAAAGGTAGAGGGTGACTCCATTTGGGGGGGGGGGGGGGGGTGAGGACACACCACCCATTCACCGGGGAGGGGGAAGGGTCATAGACCCCATTTAGGGAGGTGGGGGGGGGGGGGGAAAGGTACGTCCCCATTCGAGGGGGGAAGGTGACAGCCCCATTTGCGGAGGCACACACTCCATGGGGGGGGGGGGGGGGGGGGGGCGCGGGGCACACCCCCCATCTGAGAGGGTGGGTGACACCCTCCTTGGAGATGGGGCAGGGGGGGGGCCAGGAACAGACCCTGGACTGCAGTGGGGAGGGCTCCCCACCCAGATCGGGGGGGAGGGGACGACGACACCCCCCACCCCCCCAGCCCCATGTAGGGGGTCGCGGCCAGCAGCCCCCCACCCCCCCCAGAGGCAGAGGCGGGGGGGAGGTTTCAGTGCTTTATACAAAGGGACTCACGCTCCTGCTGCAGGAACAGCCCCTTTTCCCGGCGGATTCATCCAAAGGATAAGAGGGTCCCGCCCTGCCCCCCCCCCCCCCGCCCCCGGCCGCCCGCGGCCCCCCCCCACCCCCTCGGGGGGCTCCCCCTCGTCCTGAGGGGAAGGGAGGGCACCCCACACCCCCTCACACCCCCCAGCAGAGGGAGATGCATGAGGACACCCTGCACATACCCCCAGCCCCAAGAAGTGGGACCCCCAAATGGGGGGGAACCAGGGACCCCCGGGGGGGGGGGGGGGGGGGAAGGGGGCATGGTCAAGGACACAGGGACCCCCAAGAGGGGGACAAGGACAGCCCAGGACCCCCAGAGTGGGGCCACGAGGACATGGGGAGCCCCATGACAGGATGAGTGGGGACCCCCAAATCGGGGGAGTGGGGGGCTGGATGATGACACCTGTGTGTACCCCCAGCCCCGACACCCCAGGACCCCCAGGGACAGGGGGCGCAAGGGCTCTAGGAGCCCCAAGATGGGGGTGCTGGGGGCGACACTAGGACACCCCAGGGCCACCAGAACAGAGAGATGGGGGACCACCCCCACCCCAAGCCCCCCAGCACTCCAAGATGGGGGGTGGGGGTGGGACACCACCTGGGGGCCCCCAGATCCCCAAGTGGGGAGGGAGGGGGGCACAAGGATGGTTCAGGACCCCCAAAGCCTGCAGACAGGTGATCGAGGTCACCTTACCACCCCTAGACCCCCAAGATGGAGTGGGGAGGGCACCCCGGGACCCTTCCAAGCTCTAAGACAGGGGGATGAGGACACCCCACCACCCCAGCCCCCCAAGATGGGGTGGGTGAGGACACCCAGCCCCCACGAAGCCCGGAGGTCCCTGAGGTGCCACCCTCAGCCCAAGGCCTGGCATGGGCCCCCCCTCGTGGTCCCAATGAGGTCCGACCCCCCTCCCCAAGCCCCCCCAGGTGGGGGCGGTGGGGGCACAGCGGGGGAGGGGCTAGACGGGCAGGATCTGCTCCAGAAGGGTCCTGGAGGATGGGGGGATCCTGTCGGGGAACTTGACCTCGAACTCGATGATGAGGTCCCCACGCTGGTCGGGCGTGCGGGGGAAGGGCAGCCCCTCGCCCGGGATGCGGCGCTTCACCCCCGGCTTCAGCACATCCTTGAAGACCATGGGGATGGTGCGGCCGTCCAGCGTGGGCGCGTGCACTGTGCAGCCACAGAGCGCCTGGGGGGGACAGGGGGGACAGCGCTGTCACCCATGCTACCAAGGTGCCCACGGCCCACCTGTCACAGCCCCGCCACCAAGGCCGAGCACCCAACCCACCACCCCAGCCCATGTGTCACGTCCCCATCAACAGCGTGGAGATCAACCATCCATTGCACCCCCACCCAGACCAACCACCCATCGCACCCCCACCCCGACCAACCATCCAACCACTCATCAGACAAAGACCCACCACCCATTGTGTCTCCAAGACCAACCCTCCCCACTGCATCCTTACCACCACCAAGACCATCTGCCCACCATGTCCCCCCACCAAGTCATCCCCCCACAACCACCCACCACATCCCCACCACTCAACCACCCACCACGTCCCCCAAAGTCATCCCCCACCAACTGCCCACCACCCAACCATCCCCCCCCACCAAGCCCCCCCCACCCATCATGTTTTCACCAGGACCAACCTCCCATTGCATCCCCACCAGCACCACCAAGACCAGCTGCCCACCCACATGTGTCCCCCCACCAAGACCCACCACCCAACTGCCACCATGTCCTTCCCACCAAGCTGTCTCCCCCACAACCACTCACTACATCCCCAGCACCCGTCCCCCCGCAAGACCCACCACCCAATCACCCACCACATCCCCAAATCATCCCACCCCAACCGCCCACCACATCCCCAATACCCAACCATCCCCCCCAGCAAGACCCACCCACCCAACCGCCCACCATGTACCCCCCCCCAAGTTGTCCCCCACAACCACCCACCACATCCCCACCACCCAATCGTCCTCCCAAGACACATCACTCAACCACCCATATCCCCCCATGAAGCCGTCCCCCCCCAAAGCTGTCCGTCCCCCAACCACCCACCACTTCCTCCCCCACAACCCACCACCCACCATATCCATGCCACCAATGCCAACCGTACAACCACCCTTGGTCTTCACCACCAAGACCCACTACCCAGACAACCAGCCTTCGACCCAACCACCCAGACAACCCCCCATCACATCCCAGCCACCCCTCGTATCCCCACCACCATGACGACCGTCCAGTCACCTGTCTCTTCTCTACCACCAAGACCAACTGCCCCATCACATCCCTACCACCACCAGATGCCCAACCACCCTTGGTCTCCACCCCCCAGACCCACCACCTCCTGCATCCCCACCACTCAGACAACCACTTCTGACACCCCCCACCACACAGGCCAACCACCCAGACCACCACGTACCACATCCCCCCCACCACACAGACCAACCACCTGTTGCATCCACGCCACCAAAACCAACCACCCAGGCAACCTCCCTCGGTCCCCACCTCCAAGACCCACCATGCATCATGTCCGCACCACCTGCTGCATCTCTACCATCGAGGCCAACCCACCGTTGCATCCCCACCACCATGTTCAACTGCCCACACAACCACCTGCCACATTCCCAACACCGCCAAGGCCGACCCACCCTTGACATCGCCACCCGCTGCAAGACCAAAGCACCCACTAGGACCCCCCCACCCACCTCACGGAGGCTGATCTTTGCTGGATAGACAATGTCCGAGCCCTCCCGGCGGAAGACACCATGAGGTTTGTCTTTGAGGACAAAGACGACATCAGCAGGGATGTTGTTGGGGGTCTGGTCGCCCTCCTTGGGGAAGGTGATCTTGGTGCCCTCCTTCCATCCCCGCTTCACCTCGATGGTGAGGATTTTGTCCTCGTTACGCACCGTCTTCCCGTCAGGGTTGAGACGCTTGTGAGAGATCTTCATCTTCTTGGTGCAGCCACTGTAGATCTCCTCCAGGGAGACCTTCAGGTCATAGAGGACTGGGGGGTCTTGCTTACGGCAGGCACCTTCGGGACCCCCCCCGCCCCCGGGGAAGCCAACGCTACCAAAACCTCCCACATGGAAGGCAGTGAAGGCGTCGTCACCATCATCATCATCCCCGTTGCGTTGCACGAAGAAGGTGTCAAAAGTGCGACCGTCGAAGAATTCGGCGAACATGGCGTGGGGGTCCGCCCCGGAAGGTGTAGGTGAAGGTGGGGCCATTGGACCCCCCCGGGCCAGAGGTGGGGGCACCCCCTTTCAGTCCTGGAAAGGGAAGGAAGGCACATGTCAGCCTCACCGGCCGGTTCCCAAAGCACCTCGGCATCCACCCAGCTGGGGCAGGGCGTGGGGCGAGACGCAGGCAGGGTGTGGGGCAGGCAGGGGGTGGTGGCGGCCTGGCACGGCCCCAGCTGGGAGCGGGAACCGGTTCGGCGCAGGAGGACGCAGCGCAGACAGACGCTGCTGACGGCTGCCAGGCCCAGCCAGGCCCCAACAGGCCCAGCCGGATCCATCGCCACCCCCCGGCACGCCCCGGCGCGGCGCCCAGCACCCCCGGGCCCCAGCACCCCCGCCTGCACCCATCCACCCCCAGCTGGCTCCCCCAGGACCCCAGCCCCATTCCACTGCCTGTCCCCCAGCCCCACCACCTGCACCCCGCCAGCCCCCTGCCCACCCCTGCCTGGCTCCTCCAGGACCCCAGCCCCACCACCTGCACCCCACCAGACCCCTGCCTGGCTCCCCCAGGACCCCAGTCCCATTCCCACTGCCTGTCTCCCAGCCCCACCACCTGCCTGCACCCTGCTCCCCCTGCCCCCAGCCCCACAAACAGCCCCCAGTCTGCTGCCCCACAACCACTGCTGCCTGCCTCCAGCCTGACATTCTTCCCTCCCCGCTGCCTGTCCCCCGACCTCCTTTCACCCCCTGACCCCCACCCAAGACCCCTATCACACACTGCCTGCCTGCACGCCGGCCCCCCCCACCCCTGCCTACCCAACCTGCCTGCACCCTGAACCCCTGCCTACCCAGATCCCCTATACCTCCATACTGCTACCCCAGCTCCTCTACATCACCACACTGACCCCTCACCCCCGCCCCCCCAGATCCACCCCACCCCAGACCCCGACACACCTCCACACTGCCCCCGCAGACCCCCACCCGCTCCACACTGCCCCCCCAACCCTGCCCAGACCCCCAGACCCCTGACACCTCCCCCTGCCCTCCCCAGCCTGCCCACCCCCCAGACCCCCTCCACCTCCACATTGTGCCTCCCAACCCACCCAGCCCCCCCCGACTTTGCCGCCCAGACCCACTCAGCACCCTCCTCCCCCCCAGCCTGCCCCCCTCAAAACCTCCTATACATCCACACTGCGCCCCCCAGCCCCCCTATACTGCCTCCCCCACCCTACCCCCCAAACCCACCCAGCACCCCCCCGCCCCGCCCCGCTCCCGGCGCCCTCTCTGCCTCCCCGCGCCGCCCCCGGCGCCGCCGCTCACCCTCCTCCCCGTACTTGTCGAAGATCTCCCGTTTCTTGGGGTCGCTGAGGACGTCGTAGGCCTCGGCCACCTCCTTGAAGCGCCTCCTCGGCGCCCGGCTCTTTGTTCTTGTCGGGGTGGAAGCGCAGCGCCTGCCTCCGGTAGGCCCGCCGCACGTCCTCGCCCGAGGCGCCGCGGGACAGCCCCAGCGTGCGGTAATAGTCCTTCCCCCATCGCGCCCGGCCGCGCTCTGAGGCGCCGGCCGAACCTTCCAGAGCCCGCCGCCCGCCTCGCCCCGCCTCCCCGCCCCTCCGCCAATCCGCGAGCGCCGCGTCACGCCGGGGCGGGGCAAGGGGTTGGGCGCGCAGCCTGCGCCTGCGCGACGGGGGTGCGCGGGGCGGGGCACGCGGTCGGCTCCGCCCCCGCCGGCTGCTGCCGGGGCAACATGATGGGGGGGCAGGCTGTCCCGTCACCACGGCAACCGTCACCCGGAGACAGCCTGTGCCCAACGCGGGAGGCCGGTGGCCCTGTCACCCGGCGCCACCACCACCCAGTGACAGCCCTGTCACCCCACTGCCTCTGCCACACACCCACCCAGTGACAGTCCTGTCACCCATCGCAACAACCCTGTCACCCACTGCCTCCACCACACAGTGACAGCCCTGTCACCCGCCGCCGCCACCCAAGCCACCCAGTGACAGCCCTGTCACCCACTGCCACCCAGTGACAGCCCTGTCACCCACCCAGTGACAGCCATGTCACCTGCCACCACCGCCACACAGTGACAGCCCTGTCACCCACCCAGTGACAGCCATGTCACCACTGCCACCCACCACCCAGTGACAGCCCTGTCACCCACCCAGTGGCAGCCCTGTCACCCGCTGCCACCACCACCCAGTGACAGCCCTGTCACCCATCGCAACAGCCCTGTCACCCACCGCCACCACCACACAGTGACAGCCCTGTCACCCACTGCAACAGCCCTGTCAAACAGTGACAGCCCTGACACCCACTGCCACCACCACCCAGTGACAGTCTTGTCACCCACTGCCACCTGCAGTGACAGCCCTGTCACCCACCAACACCCACAGTGACAGCCCTGTCACCCACCGCTACTGCCACCCTGAGGGGCAGCCACCTGTCACCCACCACAACAGCTCTGTCACCCACTGCCACCTGCAGTGACACCATCACCCCGAGAGGCAGCCTGTCCTGTCACCCACAGTGACAGCCCTGTAACCCATTGCCACCCCGCAATGCTGGCCTGTCCCTGTCACCCACCACCACCCACAGTGACACTGTCACCCTGAGAGGCAGCCAGTCCTGTTACCCACAGTGACAGCCCTGTCACCCACCACCACCACCCCCCACAGTGACACCGTCACCCTTACAGGCAGCCTGTCCTGTCACCCGCAGTGACATTATCACCCTGAGAGGCAGCCAGTCCTGTCACCCACTGTGACAGCCTGTCACTGTCACACACAGCCACTACCACCATCCAGACACTGCACCAATACCCCCCCATCACCCCTGGTAACAACCCACCTCCTGTCACCCAGAGCAACTGTCACCTCCCGTGACAGCCTGTCCCCTGGCACACACAGTGTCTTGTCACCACGACAGTCCGGCCACTGTCCCTGTCCACGACAGCCTGTCCCTGTCACCGCAGTGTGCCACCACCATGCCACCGACTGGGACCTTTGTCCCCCCCGTGTTCCCTAACAACGTGCCCAAGGAGTGTCTCTGGTCTGGGTGACACCCGGGCACAGACACAGCAGGGCAGCTCATGGTGACATGCCAGCATCTGGGTGTCCATGGGGACACAGGGACAGGAGGGACTGGGGACACGGGGATGTGGCGGATGGAGGGGACAGGGGGACATGGGGGCAGGTGGCCAAGGGGCCATGGGGACACAGGGACAGGGGTGATGGGGACACGGGGCTGTTGGCTGACCCCAGAGTGGGGGACACAATGTGCTCCCGGTGGCTCCGTGTCCCAGCGCTCGCACCCCCGACATGTCCCCCTGTGCTACAGGGTGTCCCCAAGAAGCCCCCTATGACCCCCGCCCCCCCCCTACCCCGGTCAGCGTTGCCCTGGGCCCCCTGTCCCCAGAGAATCCATGTGGTGCACCTGTGACACCGTGACCCCCATGACCCCCCCAGCCCCCCATAGACCCCAACCTGTGACCCCCGGTGACGCCCATGACCCCCCCAGTGCCCCATGGACCCCCCACGATCTCTGCAACACCCCCAACCCGCCCCCCTTCGTCGTATCCCGAAGGGCCCCGCCCACCGAAGGCCCCGCCCGAAGGCCCCGCCCACCCCCAAGGCCCCGCCTCGAAGCCCACGCACAGACATTACGATGCCCACCTCCACACTGCCAGCCTCTGCCACAAGCTCATTGGCTGCCTCCGCCGTCACTCTGCGCCCCGCCTCTGCTTCCCATTGGTCGAGCAGCCGTCAGGCGTTCCCGTTGCCGCGGAAACAAGCGGGGCGGGAAGAGTAGCGGGTGGGGGCGGGGCCGCTGTGACCCCAGGCCTTGATTGGCCGCTTGCCACCACGCGCGCGGCGGCGATTGGCGGCGGCTCAGGCCCCGCCCGCCAGGTGAAATGGGCGGGTCCGGTGCGGGGAGCGACCGGCCGGCGGGAGCGCGGCGGCGGCGGAGAGCGGCGGTCATGAAGCACTACGAGGTGAGGCGGCGCCGCCCGCCCCGATCCCGGCCCCGGCTCCCTCCCAGGGCCCAGCCGCCGCGGGCCGCCGCGACTCTTCCACGCATGCGCCCGGCACCCGGCTCAGCGCCACTGCGCATGCGAGGAGCGGAGGGGGGGGGGGGGGGACGCGGAGCGCGCACGTGCATTAGGCCAGGCCCGGCGGAGGGGGCCGCACATGCGCACGAGGCTGAGCGGCGGCCGCGCAGGCGCCGTGGGGCGGCCGCGTGGTCTGCGCATGCGCGGGGGCGGGGTCTGCCGAAAGGGCGGGGCCTCGTCGGTCCGCGGGGCCTGGTCTCGTTTTTGGAGCCTGGCCCGGCCCAGCGAGGCCCGGGCTGGCTCAGCAGGGCCCAGGCTGCTCCGACGGGGCCCAGCTACCCCCCTGGGCCTGTCCCACTATGCCGGACCAGCCCCACCGGGCCTCGCCCGGGCTTGCTATGGCCGCGTCACGCACAGCCTGTCGCAACAGCCCCGAGGGGCTGACGGCACGGGTGACGTGACGGTGACGGGGCGTGGCGGCCGCCGGCGGCTCCGCCCTGCGTGCGCGGTGCCAGGTCCCGGGGTGGCCAGGGGGCGGGGGCTCCTCACGGTGGCACCTGGGGGGTCCCCCGTGCCTGCCTGGGGGGAAGAGCCAAGCCGCCTGCAGCGCTCCCCCCCCACACCCCCCGGGGCGGCGGGGAGCGGCTGTGCGGGGGCGGAGAGCGCAGCTCCTGCCGGTGGCGCTGCCAGCCCCGACCTGCCCTGGCGGGCTGCCTGCCGCACCCCACCGGCGCGGGGGAGGGCAGGGCCCAGTGTGATGCCCCTTCAGTGGTGCCGCACACCCTCGCCAGGGCCAGGTGTGACACCGTGACGGCCCCAGGGTCCCTACACTCGAGTGGCAGGTGGGACATCCCCCCCAGGGTGGCCTCATTCCGCCACCCGGCGGTGGCGCTGGGAGGGGCCAAGGCTGCGGGGGATGGTTGTCATAGCTCGGCGGTGACGGTGACCACGGTGCTGGCAGGACTCAGCCCGATGGTGGGGAAGAGCCAAAATAAACCAACCAACCCCCGGCCGGCCCTGTCACTGTCACCATCACCAGCGCCACAGTCGGGGCACCTTCAACGCCTCGTTTGGCATGTCCAGGATCACCCATGGGGGTGTCACACCCCAGCCCCTCCCTGGGGGTGACAGACCCATGTCCCTGAAGGGTTGTCACAGGGTGGACATGGCCCTTGTCCCCACCAGCATGACCCAGGGGTGACAGACCCCTGTCCCTGAAGGGTTGTCACAGGGTGCCATGGCTCTGTCCCCACCAGGGTGACCCAGGGGTGACAGACCCCTGTCCCCGTTGCAGTGCCACAAGATGATGTAGACCAGTCCCCCCCCAGGGTGACCCACGGGTGACATCAAGCCACAGTGCTATCCTTCAGCCAGGCCTGTCACCACCCTCGTGCCACCGAGGCCTTGGGGGACCCTTGGTGTGTCAGTGGGGGGGCCCAACCTTACCTCCTGCCCACGTTGCACTCCGGGCCCCTCTGTCTCCACCAGCCACCGGTCCCTGTCCCTCTCTGAGCACCAGGTGACCCTGTCCCTCCTCTGGCCACCTCCGTGACCACCTCCAGGGCCACCTCCAGGGCCACCAGGGCCAAGAGCCAACCCCAGAGAGGGGAGGAGGTATATATTTAGCAGCTCCCCAGGGACTGCTCAGGTTTCAGCTGGGCGCGCCGGCGTCCCCGCGGTGTCACCAGAGCCCGGTGACATGGAGGGAGCGGGGCTGCCCCGTGAGGGGGGTCAGGTGTCCCAGTCCCCCATCCTGGGGCTTTGGCGCCAGGCTCCCCCCATCAAGAAGACCAAGAAAGCTGTCCTCTTCTTTGAGGTGGAGATCCTGGACGCCCGGACACGGGAGAAGCTCTGCTTCCTTGATAAGGTACCTGGAGGGGGGGACACATCCCCTCTACCTTGTCCTGTGTCCCCTTAGGGGGGCTGGGGGCTGGAGAAACTGAGGTGTGGGTGCCCTGGCAGCCCCCTGACGGCTTCTTGGCTGCCCGCAGGTGGAGCCCCACGCCACCATCGCCGAGATCAAGAGCCTCTTCACCAAGGCCCGTACGTACGGACAGGGATGGGAGGGGGACGGGGACCCTCCGCCAGGACCCCCTGTGGCAGCTGGGGACCTGCTGTGAGGTGGTGGGAACCCTCACTGTGGCTGGGGACATTTAATGGGGCCATAGGGATCCTGGTCATGGAGTGGTGGGGATCCTCGTAACAGCTGGGGACCCGTCACAGGGCTGTGGGCACCTGTCACAGGGCTCCCTTGTTGCAGCAGGGACCCACCATGGGGCCGTGGGAACCCACGTCACAGGGTGATGGGGACCCTCTTTGCAGCCAGGGACCTATCACAGGGCCATTGTGGTCACCATCGTGACTGGGGATCCACCACAGGGCCACCACAGTCCCTACTGTGGCTGGGGACCCGTCACAGAGCCATGGGCACCCCTGTCATGGGGCCTTGGGGACCCTTGTGGCTGAGGACCTGTCACCAGGCCACTGTGGTCACCATCGTGACCAGGGACCTGTCATGGGACCTTGGGGACCCTCATTGTGGCTGGAGACCTCTCATGGGCCCTAGGGACCCCCATCATGACCAGAGAGCCATCACAGGACCCCCTCATCACCAGGGACCTGTCATGGACCCCCATCTGGGTGCCATCACTGTCCCCACTGCAGCCTTGTCCCCCCAGTGGCACAAACACGGTCCCTTCTGTCCTGCAGATCCCCAGTGGTACCCGGCCAGACAGTCCCTGCGCCTGGACCCCAGTGAGTGCCACCGCGGGAGGGGGGGGGGGGGATATGTCCCCAACCCCATCGGGGGGCGGGGGTCACCGGGGCGCCTGTCCCTCCAGAGGGCAGATCCCTGAAGGATGAGGATGTGCTGCAGAGCCTGCCCGTGGGCACCACCGCCACCTTCTACTTCCGTGACCTGGGGGCGCAGATCAGCTGGGTGACGGTGAGGCAGCTGCCTGCCTGTCCCCCTGTCCATCCCTCCCACTCCACATCCCCTGCCCCCACTGCCCACCCTCTATCTGTCCCCCAAGTGCCTCTGTCCCTCTGTCCATCTGTCCTTTCCTCCCACTCCCCGTCCCCGTGCTCACACCCCGGGCCCCACTGCCCACCTGCTGTCCGTCTCCCTGTCCCCCAAGTGCCTCCGTCCCTCTGTCCATCCATCCTTCCCTCCTGCTCCCCATCCCCACACTCACCTCACTGTCCCCCTGTCCCTCCCGCTCCCCATCCCCCTGCCCACCCCACCGTCCCCCTGTCCGTCTGTCCCTCCCTCCTGCTCCCTGTCCCCCTGCTCCCCCCCTGCCCCCCCGCTGTCTGTCCCTCTGTCCCCCCACCCGCTGTCTGCCCCTCTGTCCCCCAAGTGCCTCCATCCCTCTGTCCGTCCTCCTGTCCCCCGAGTGCCTCCATCCCTCTGTCCATCCCCTCGTACTGC
>NC_073706.1:40319565-40334853 GCF_023634085.1 Falco cherrug | reverse complement strand
AACCCTAACCCTAACCCTAACCCTAACCCTAACCCTAACCCTAACCCTAACCCTAACCCTAACCCTAACCCTAACCCTAACCCTAACCCTAACCCTAACCCTAACCCTAACCCTAACCCTAACCCTAACCCTAACCCTAACCCTAACCCTAACCCTAACCCTAACCCTAACCCTAACCCTAACCCTAACCCTAACCCTAACCCTAACCCTAACCCTAACCCTAACCCTAACCCTAACCCTAACCCTAACCCTAACCCTAACCCTAACCCTAACCCTAACCCTAACCCTAACCCTAACCCTAACCCTAACCCTAACCCTAACCCTAACCCTAACCCTAACCCTAACCCTAACCCTAACCCTAACCCTAACCCTAACCCTAACCCTAACCCTAACCCTAACCCTAACCCTAACCCTAACCCTAACCCTAACCCTAACCCTAACCCTAACCCTAACCCTAACCCTAACCCTAACCCTAACCCTAACCCTAACCCTAACCCTAACCCTAACCCTAACCCTAACCCTAACCCTAACCCTAACCCTAACCCTAACCCTAACCCTAACCCTAACCCTAACCCTAACCCTAACCCTAACCCTAACCCTAACCCTAACCCTAACCCTAACCCTAACCCTAACCCTAACCCTAACCCTAACCCTAACCCTAACCCTAACCCTAACCCTAACCCTAACCCTAACCCTAACCCTAACCCTAACCCTAACCCTAACCCTAACCCTAACCCTAACCCTAACCCTAACCCTAACCCTAACCCTAACCCTAACCCTAACCCTAACCCTAACCCTAACCCTAACCCTAACCCTAACCCTAACCCTAACCCTAACCCTAACCCTAACCCTAACCCTAACCCTAACCCTAACCCTAACCCTAACCCTAACCCTAACCCTAACCCTAACCCTAACCCTAACCCTAACCCTAACCCTAACCCTAACCCTAACCCTAACCCTAACCCTAACCCTAACCCTAACCCTAACCCTAACCCTAACCCTAACCCTAACCCTAACCCTAACCCTAACCCTAACCCTAACCCTAACCCTAACCCTAACCCTAACCCTAACCCTAACCCTAACCCTAACCCTAACCCTAACCCTAACCCTAACCCTAACCCTAACCCTAACCCTAACCCTAACCCTAACCCTAACCCTAACCCTAACCCTAACCCTAACCCTAACCCTAACCCTAACCCTAACCCTAACCCTAACCCTAACCCTAACCCTAACCCTAACCCTAACCCTAACCCTAACCCTAACCCTAACCCTAACCCTAACCCTAACCCTAACCCTAACCCTAACCCTAACCCTAACCCTAACCCTAACCCTAACCCTAACCCTAACCCTAACCCTAACCCTAACCCTAACCCTAACCCTAACCCTAACCCTAACCCTAACCCTAACCCTAACCCTAACCCTAACCCTAACCCTAACCCTAACCCTAACCCTAACCCTAACCCTAACCCTAACCCTAACCCTAACCCTAACCCTAACCCTAACCCTAACCCTAACCCTAACCCTAACCCTAACCCTAACCCTAACCCTAACCCTAACCCTAACCCTAACCCTAACCCTAACCCTAACCCTAACCCTAACCCTAACCCTAACCCTAACCCTAACCCTAACCCTAACCCTAACCCTAACCCTAACCCTAACCCTAACCCTAACCCTAACCCTAACCCTAACCCTAACCCTAACCCTAACCCTAACCCTAACCCTAACCCTAACCCTAACCCTAACCCTAACCCTAACCCTAACCCTAACCCTAACCCTAACCCTAACCCTAACCCTAACCCTAACCCTAACCCTAACCCTAACCCTAACCCTAACCCTAACCCTAACCCTAACCCTAACCCTAACCCTAACCCTAACCCTAACCCTAACCCTAACCCTAACCCTAACCCTAACCCTAACCCTAACCCTAACCCTAACCCTAACCCTAACCCTAACCCTAACCCTAACCCTAACCCTAACCCTAACCCTAACCCTAACCCTAACCCTAACCCTAACCCTAACCCTAACCCTAACCCTAACCCTAACCCTAACCCTAACCCTAACCCTAACCCTAACCCTAACCCTAACCCTAACCCTAACCCTAACCCTAACCCTAACCCTAACCCTAACCCTAACCCTAACCCTAACCCTAACCCTAACCCTAACCCTAACCCTAACCCTAACCCTAACCCTAACCCTAACCCTAACCCTAACCCTAACCCTAACCCTAACCCTAACCCTAACCCTAACCCTAACCCTAACCCTAACCCTAACCCTAACCCTAACCCTAACCCTAACCCTAACCCTAACCCTAACCCTAACCCTAACCCTAACCCTAACCCTAACCCTAACCCTAACCCTAACCCTAACCCTAACCCTAACCCTAACCCTAACCCTAACCCTAACCCTAACCCTAACCCTAACCCTAACCCTAACCCTAACCCTAACCCTAACCCTAACCCTAACCCTAACCCTAACCCTAACCCTAACCCTAACCCTAACCCTAACCCTAACCCTAACCCTAACCCTAACCCTAACCCTAACCCTAACCCTAACCCTAACCCTAACCCTAACCCTAACCCTAACCCTAACCCTAACCCTAACCCTAACCCTAACCCTAACCCTAACCCTAACCCTAACCCTAACCCTAACCCTAACCCTAACCCTAACCCTAACCCTAACCCTAACCCTAACCCTAACCCTAACCCTAACCCTAACCCTAACCCTAACCCTAACCCTAACCCTAACCCTAACCCTAACCCTAACCCTAACCCTAACCCTAACCCTAACCCTAACCCTAACCCTAACCCTAACCCTAACCCTAACCCTAACCCTAACCCTAACCCTAACCCTAACCCTAACCCTAACCCTAACCCTAACCCTAACCCTAACCCTAACCCTAACCCTAACCCTAACCCTAACCCTAACCCTAACCCTAACCCTAACCCTAACCCTAACCCTAACCCTAACCCTAACCCTAACCCTAACCCTAACCCTAACCCTAACCCTAACCCTAACCCTAACCCTAACCCTAACCCTAACCCTAACCCTAACCCTAACCCTAACCCTAACCCTAACCCTAACCCTAACCCTAACCCTAACCCTAACCCTAACCCTAACCCTAACCCTAACCCTAACCCTAACCCTAACCCTAACCCTAACCCTAACCCTAACCCTAACCCTAACCCTAACCCTAACCCTAACCCTAACCCTAACCCTAACCCTAACCCTAACCCTAACCCTAACCCTAACCCTAACCCTAACCCTAACCCTAACCCTAACCCTAACCCTAACCCTAACCCTAACCCTAACCCTAACCCTAACCCTAACCCTAACCCTAACCCTAACCCTAACCCTAACCCTAACCCTAACCCTAACCCTAACCCTAACCCTAACCCTAACCCTAACCCTAACCCTAACCCTAACCCTAACCCTAACCCTAACCCTAACCCTAACCCTAACCCTAACCCTAACCCTAACCCTAACCCTAACCCTAACCCTAACCCTAACCCTAACCCTAACCCTAACCCTAACCCTAACCCTAACCCTAACCCTAACCCTAACCCTAACCCTAACCCTAACCCTAACCCTAACCCTAACCCTAACCCTAACCCTAACCCTAACCCTAACCCTAACCCTAACCCTAACCCTAACCCTAACCCTAACCCTAACCCTAACCCTAACCCTAACCCTAACCCTAACCCTAACCCTAACCCTAACCCTAACCCTAACCCTAACCCTAACCCTAACCCTAACCCTAACCCTAACCCTAACCCTAACCCTAACCCTAACCCTAACCCTAACCCTAACCCTAACCCTAACCCTAACCCTAACCCTAACCCTAACCCTAACCCTAACCCTAACCCTAACCCTAACCCTAACCCTAACCCTAACCCTAACCCTAACCCTAACCCTAACCCTAACCCTAACCCTAACCCTAACCCTAACCCTAACCCTAACCCTAACCCTAACCCTAACCCTAACCCTAACCCTAACCCTAACCCTAACCCTAACCCTAACCCTAACCCTAACCCTAACCCTAACCCTAACCCTAACCCTAACCCTAACCCTAACCCTAACCCTAACCCTAACCCTAACCCTAACCCTAACCCTAACCCTAACCCTAACCCTAACCCTAACCCTAACCCTAACCCTAACCCTAACCCTAACCCTAACCCTAACCCTAACCCTAACCCTAACCCTAACCCTAACCCTAACCCTAACCCTAACCCTAACCCTAACCCTAACCCTAACCCTAACCCTAACCCTAACCCTAACCCTAACCCTAACCCTAACCCTAACCCTAACCCTAACCCTAACCCTAACCCTAACCCTAACCCTAACCCTAACCCTAACCCTAACCCTAACCCTAACCCTAACCCTAACCCTAACCCTAACCCTAACCCTAACCCTAACCCTAACCCTAACCCTAACCCTAACCCTAACCCTAACCCTAACCCTAACCCTAACCCTAACCCTAACCCTAACCCTAACCCTAACCCTAACCCTAACCCTAACCCTAACCCTAACCCTAACCCTAACCCTAACCCTAACCCTAACCCTAACCCTAACCCTAACCCTAACCCTAACCCTAACCCTAACCCTAACCCTAACCCTAACCCTAACCCTAACCCTAACCCTAACCCTAACCCTAACCCTAACCCTAACCCTAACCCTAACCCTAACCCTAACCCTAACCCTAACCCTAACCCTAACCCTAACCCTAACCCTAACCCTAACCCTAACCCTAACCCTAACCCTAACCCTAACCCTAACCCTAACCCTAACCCTAACCCTAACCCTAACCCTAACCCTAACCCTAACCCTAACCCTAACCCTAACCCTAACCCTAACCCTAACCCTAACCCTAACCCTAACCCTAACCCTAACCCTAACCCTAACCCTAACCCTAACCCTAACCCTAACCCTAACCCTAACCCTAACCCTAACCCTAACCCTAACCCTAACCCTAACCCTAACCCTAACCCTAACCCTAACCCTAACCCTAACCCTAACCCTAACCCTAACCCTAACCCTAACCCTAACCCTAACCCTAACCCTAACCCTAACCCTAACCCTAACCCTAACCCTAACCCTAACCCTAACCCTAACCCTAACCCTAACCCTAACCCTAACCCTAACCCTAACCCTAACCCTAACCCTAACCCTAACCCTAACCCTAACCCTAACCCTAACCCTAACCCTAACCCTAACCCTAACCCTAACCCTAACCCTAACCCTAACCCTAACCCTAACCCTAACCCTAACCCTAACCCTAACCCTAACCCTAACCCTAACCCTAACCCTAACCCTAACCCTAACCCTAACCCTAACCCTAACCCTAACCCTAACCCTAACCCTAACCCTAACCCTAACCCTAACCCTAACCCTAACCCTAACCCTAACCCTAACCCTAACCCTAACCCTAACCCTAACCCTAACCCTAACCCTAACCCTAACCCTAACCCTAACCCTAACCCTAACCCTAACCCTAACCCTAACCCTAACCCTAACCCTAACCCTAACCCTAACCCTAACCCTAACCCTAACCCTAACCCTAACCCTAACCCTAACCCTAACCCTAACCCTAACCCTAACCCTAACCCTAACCCTAACCCTAACCCTAACCCTAACCCTAACCCTAACCCTAACCCTAACCCTAACCCTAACCCTAACCCTAACCCT
Source organism: Falco cherrug (assembly GCF_023634085.1). Classification (NCBI taxonomy): domain Eukaryota; kingdom Metazoa; phylum Chordata; class Aves; order Falconiformes; family Falconidae; genus Falco; species Falco cherrug. The sequence goes on along the minus strand of NC_073706.1, from coordinate 40,329,171 downwards.
AACCCTAACCCTAACCCTAACCCTAACCCTAACCCTAACCCTAACCCTAACCCTAACCCTAACCCTAACCCTAACCCTAACCCTAACCCTAACCCTAACCCTAACCCTAACCCTAACCCTAACCCTAACCCTAACCCTAACCCTAACCCTAACCCTAACCCTAACCCTAACCCTAACCCTAACCCTAACCCTAACCCTAACCCTAACCCTAACCCTAACCCTAACCCTAACCCTAACCCTAACCCTAACCCTAACCCTAACCCTAACCCTAACCCTAACCCTAACCCTAACCCTAACCCTAACCCTAACCCTAACCCTAACCCTAACCCTAACCCTAACCCTAACCCTAACCCTAACCCTAACCCTAACCCTAACCCTAACCCTAACCCTAACCCTAACCCTAACCCTAACCCTAACCCTAACCCTAACCCTAACCCTAACCCTAACCACCCTAACCCTAACCCTAACCCTAACCCTAACCCTAACCCTAACCCTAACCCTAACCCTAACCCTAACCCTAACCCTAACCCTAACCCTAACCCTAACCCTAACCCTAACCCTAACCCTAACCCTAACCCTAACCCTAACCCTAACCCTAACCCTAACCCTAACCCTAACCCTAACCCTAACCCTAACCCTAACCCTAACCCTAACCCTAACCCTAACCCTAACCCTAACCCTAACCCTAACCCTAACCCTAACCCTAACCCTAACCCTAACCCTAACCCTAACCCTAACCCTAACCCTAACCCTAACCCTAACCCTAACCCTAACCCTAACCCTAACCCTAACCCTAACCCTAACCCTAACCCTAACCCTAACCCTAACCCTAACCCTAACCCTAACCCTAACCCTAACCCTAACCCTAACCCTAACCCTAACCCTAACCCTAACCCTAACCCTAACCCTAACCCTAACCCTAACCCTAACCCTAACCCTAACCCTAACCCTAACCCTAACCCTAACCCTAACCCTAACCCTAACCCTAACCCTAACCCTAACCCTAACCCTAACCCTAACCCTAACCCTAACCTAACCCTAACCCTAACCCTAACCCTAACCCTAACCCTAACCCTAACCCTAACCCTAACCCTAACCCTAACCCTAACCCTAACCCTAACCCTAACCCTAACCCTAACCCTAACCCTAACCCTAACCCTAACCCTAACCCTAACCCTAACCCTAACCCTAACCCTAACCCTAACCCTAACCCTAACCCTAACCCTAACCCTAACCCTAACCCTAACCTAACCCTAACCCTAACCCTAACCCTAACCCTAACCCTAACCCTAACCCTAACCCTAACCCTAACCCTAACCCTAACCCTAACCCTAACCCTAACCCTAACCCTAACCCTAACCCTAACCCTAACCCTAACCCTAACCCTAACCCTAACCCTAACCCTAACCCTAACCCTAACCCTAACCCTAACCCTAACCCTAACCCTAACCCTAACCCTAACCCTAACCCTAACCCTAACCCTAACCCTAACCCTAACCCTAACCCTAACCCTAACCCTAACCCTAACCCTAACCCTAACCCTAACCCTAACCCTAACCCTAACCCTAACCCTAACCCTAACCCTAACCCTAACCCTAACCCTAACCCTAACCCTAACCCTAACCCTAACCCTAACCCTAACCCTAACCCTAACCCTAACCCTAACCCTAACCCTAACCCTAACCCTAACCCTAACCCTAACCCTAACCCTAACCCTAACCCTAACCCTAACCCTAACCCTAACCCTAACCCTAACCCTAACCCTAACCCTAACCCTAACCCTAACCCTAACCCTAACCCTAACCCTAACCCTAACCCTAACCCTAACCCTAACCCTAACCCTAACCCTAACCCTAACCCTAACCCTAACCCTAACCCTAACCCTAACCCTAACCCTAACCCTAACCCTAACCCTAACCCTAACCCTAACCCTAACCCTAACCCTAACCCTAACCCTAACCCTAACCCTAACCCTAACCCTAACCCTAACCCTAACCCTAACCCTAACCCTAACCCTAACCCTAACCCTAACCCTAACCCTAACCCTAACCCTAACCCTAACCCTAACCCTAACCCTAACCCTAACCCTAACCCTAACCCTAACCCTAACCCTAACCCTAACCCTAACCCTAACCCTAACCCTAACCCTAACCCTAACCCTAACCCTAACCCTAACCCTAACCCTAACCCTAACCCTAACCCTAACCCTAACCCTAACCCTAACCCTAACCCTAACCCTAACCCTAACCCTAACCCTAACCCTAACCCTAACCCTAACCCTAACCCTAACCCTAACCCTAACCCTAACCCTAACCCTAACCCTAACCCTAACCCTAACCCTAACCCTAACCCTAACCCTAACCCTAACCCTAACCCTAACCCTAACCCTAACCCTAACCCTAACCCTAACCCTAACCCTAACCCTAACCCTAACCCTAACCCTAACCCTAACCCTAACCCTAACCCTAACCCTAACCCTAACCCTAACCCTAACCCTAACCCTAACCCTAACCCTAACCCTAACCCTAACCCTAACCCTAACCCTAACCCTAACCCCTAACCCTAACCCTAACCCTAACCCTAACCCTAACCCTAACCCTAACCCTAACCCTAACCCTAACCCTAACCCTAACCCTAACCCTAACCCTAACCCTAACCCTAACCCTAACCCTAACCCTAACCCTAACCCTAACCCTAACCCTAACCCTAACCCTAACCCTAACCCTAACCCTAACCCCTAACCCTAACCCTAACCCTAACCCTAACCCTAACCCTAACCCTAACCCTAACCCTAACCCTAACCCTAACCCTAACCCTAACCCTAACCCTAACCCTAACCCTAACCCTAACCCTAACCCTAACCCTAACCCTAACCCTAACCCTAACCCTAACCCTAACCCTAACCCTAACCCTAACCCTAACCCTAACCCTAACCCTAACCCTAACCCTAACCCTAACCCTAACCCTAACCCTAACCCTAACCCTAACCCTAACCCTAACCCTAACCCTAACCCTAACCCTAACCCTAACCCTAACCCTAACCCTAACCCTAACCCTAACCCTAACCCTAACCCTAACCCTAACCCTAACCCTAACCCTAACCCTAACCCTAACCCTAACCCTAACCCTAACCCTAACCCTAACCCTAACCCTAACCCTAACCCTAACCCTAACCCTAACCCTAACCCTAACCCTAACCCTAACCCTAACCCTAACCCTAACCCTAACCCTAACCCTAACCCTAACCCTAACCCTAACCCTAACCCTAACCCTAACCCTAACCCTAACCCTAACCCTAACCCTAACCCTAACCCTAACCCTAACCCTAACCCTAACCCTAACCCTAACCCTAACCCTAACCCTAACCCTAACCCTAACCCTAACCCTAACCCTAACCCTAACCCTAACCCTAACCCTAACCCTAACCCTAACCCTAACCCTAACCCTAACCCTAACCCTAACCCTAACCCTAACCCTAACCCTAACCCTAACCCTAACCCTAACCCTAACCCTAACCCTAACCCTAACCCTAACCCTAACCCTAACCCTAACCCTAACCCTAACCCTAACCCTAACCCTAACCCTAACCCTAACCCTAACCCTAACCCTAACCCTAACCCTAACCCTAACCCTAACCCTAACCCTAACCCTAACCCTAACCCTAACCCTAACCCTAACCCTAACCCTAACCCTAACCCTAACCCTAACCCTAACCCTAACCCTAACCCTAACCCTAACCCTAACCCTAACCCTAACCCTAACCCTAACCCTAACCCTAACCCTAACCCTAACCCTAACCCTAACCCTAACCCTAACCCTAACCCTAACCCTAACCCTAACCCTAACCCTAACCCTAACCCTAACCCTAACCCTAACCCTAACCCTAACCCTAACCCTAACCCTAACCCTAACCCTAACCCTAACCCTAACCCTAACCCTAACCCTAACCCTAACCCTAACCCTAACCCTAACCCTAACCCTAACCCTAACCCTAACCCTAACCCTAACCCTAACCCTAACCCTAACCCTAACCCTAACCCTAACCCTAACCCTAACCCTAACCCTAACCCTAACCCTAACCCTAACCCTAACCCTAACCCTAACCCTAACCCTAACCCTAACCCTAACCCTAACCCTAACCCTAACCCTAACCCTAACCCTAACCCTAACCCTAACCCTAACCCTAACCCTAACCCTAACCCTAACCCTAACCCTAACCCTAACCCTAACCCTAACCCTAACCCTAACCCTAACCCTAACCCTAACCCTAACCCTAACCCTAACCCTAACCCTAACCCTAACCCTAACCCTAACCCTAACCCTAACCCTAACCCTAACCCTAACCCTAACCCTAACCCTAACCCTAACCCTAACCCTAACCCTAACCCTAACCCTAACCCTAACCCTAACCCTAACCCTAACCCTAACCCTAACCCTAACCCTAACCCTAACCCTAACCCTAACCCTAACCCTAACCCTAACCCTAACCCTAACCCTAACCCTAACCCTAACCCTAACCCTAACCCTAACCCTAACCCTAACCCTAACCCTAACCCTAACCCTAACCCTAACCCTAACCCTAACCCTAACCCTAACCCTAACCCTAACCCTAACCCTAACCCTAACCCTAACCCTAACCCTAACCCTAACCCTAACCCTAACCCTAACCCTAACCCTAACCCTAACCCTAACCCTAACCCTAACCCTAACCCTAACCCTAACCCTAACCCTAACCCTAACCCTAACCCTAACCCTAACCCTAACCCTAACCCTAACCCTAACCCTAACCCTAACCCTAACCCTAACCCTAACCCTAACCCTAACCCTAACCCTAACCCTAACCCTAACCCTAACCCTAACCCTAACCCTAACCCTAACCCTAACCCTAACCCTAACCCTAACCCTAACCCTAACCCTAACCCTAACCCTAACCCTAACCCTAACCCTAACCCTAACCCTAACCCTAACCCTAACCCTAACCCTAACCCTAACCCTAACCCTAACCCTAACCCTAACCCTAACCCTAACCCTAACCCTAACCCTAACCCTAACCCTAACCCTAACCCTAACCCTAACCCTAACCCTAACCCTAACCCTAACCCTAACCCTAACCCTAACCCTAACCCTAACCCTAACCCTAACCCTAACCCTAACCCTAACCCTAACCCTAACCCTAACCCTAACCCTAACCCTAACCCTAACCCTAACCCTAACCCTAACCCTAACCCTAACCCTAACCCTAACCCTAACCCTAACCCTAACCCTAACCCTAACCCTAACCCTAACCCTAACCCTAACCCTAACCCTAACCCTAACCCTAACCCTAACCCTAACCCTAACCCTAACCCTAACCCTAACCCTAACCCTAACCCTAACCCTAACCCTAACCCTAACCCTAACCCTAACCCTAACCCTAACCCTAACCCTAACCCTAACCCTAACCCTAACCCTAACCCTAACCCTAACCCTAACCCTAACCCTAACCCTAACCCTAACCCTAACCCTAACCCTAACCCTAACCCTAACCCTAACCCTAACCCTAACCCTAACCCTAACCCTAACCCTAACCCTAACCCTAACCCTAACCCTAACCCTAACCCTAACCCTAACCCTAACCCTAACCCTAACCCTAACCCTAACCCTAACCCTAACCCTAACCCTAACCCTAACCCTAACCCTAACCCTAACCCTAACCCTAACCCTAACCCTAACCCTAACCCGAACCCTAACCCTAACCCTAACCCTAACCCTAACCCTAACCCTAACCCTAACCCTAACCCTAACCCTAACCCTAACCCTAACCCTAACCCTAACCCTAACCCTAACCCTAACCCGAACCCGAACCCTAACCCGAACCCGAACCCTAACCCTAACCCTAACCCTAACCCTAACCCGAACCCGAACCCTAACCCTAACCCTAACCCTAACCCTAACCCTAACCCTAACCCTAACCCTAACCCTAACCCTAACCCTAACCCTAACCCTAACCCTAACCCTAACCCGAACCCGAACCCGAACCCTAACCCTAACCCTAACCCTAACCCTAACCCTAACCCTAACCCGAACCCGAACCCGAACCCTAACCCTAACCCTAACCCTAACCCTAACCCTAACCCGAACCCGAACCCGAACCCGAACCCTAACCCGAACCCTAACCCTAACCCTAACCCTAACCCTAACCCGAACCCGAACCCTAACCCTAACCCGAACCCGAACCCTAACCCTAACCCTAACCCTAACCCTAACCCTAACCCGAACCCTAACCCTAACCCGAACCCGAACCCTAACCCTAACCCTAACCCTAACCCTAACCCTAACCCTAACCCTAACCCTAACCCTAACCCTAACCCTAACCCTAACCCTAACCCTAACCCTAAAACCCTAACCCGAACCCTAACCCTAACCCTAACCCTAACCCTAACCCTAACCCGAACCCTAACCCTAACCCTAACCCTAACCCGAACCCTAACCCTAACCCTAACCCTAACCCGAACCCGAACCCTAACCCGAACCCTAACCCTAACCCTAACCCTAACCCTAACCCTAACCCTAACCCTAACCCTAACCCGAACCCGAACCCGAACCCTAACCCTAACCCGAACCCTAACCCTAACCCTAACCCTAACCCGAACCCTAACCCGAACCCGAACCCTAACCCGAACCCTAACCCTAACCCGAACCCTAACCCTAACCCGAACCCTAACCCTAACCCTAACCCTAACCCTAACCCGAACCCTAACCCGAACCCGAACCCTAACCCGAACCCTAACCCTAACCCTAACCCTAACCCTAACCCTAACCCTAACCCTAACCCGAACCCTAACCCGAACCCTAACCCTAACCCTAACCCTAACCCTAACCCTAACCCTAACCCTAACCCGAACCCTAACCCTAACCCGAACCCTAACCCTAACCCTAACCCTAACCCTAACCCGAACCCGAACCCTAACCCTAACCCTAACCCTAACCCTAACCCTAACCCGAACCCTAACCCTAACCCTAACCCTAACCCTAACCCTAACCCGAACCCTAACCCGAACCCTAACCCTAACCCTAACCCTAACCCTAACCCGAACCCTAACCCTAACCCTAACCCTAACCCTAACCCTAACCCTAACCCTAACCCGAACCCGAACCCTAACCCTAACCCTAACCCTAACCCTAACCCGAACCCTAACCCGAACCCGAACCCTAACCCGAACCCTAACCCTAACCCTAACCCGAACCCTAACCCTAACCCGAACCCGAACCCTAACCCTAACCCTAACCCTAACCCTAACCCTAACCCTAACCCTAACCCGAACCCTAACCCTAACCCTAACCCTAACCCTAACCCGAACCCTAACCCTAACCCTAACCCTAAACCCTAACCCTAACCCTAACCCGAACCCTAACCCTAACCCGAACCCTAACCCGAACCCTAACCCTAACCCGAACCCTAACCCTAACCCTAACCCTAACCCTAACCCTAACCCTAACCCTAACCCTAACCCGAACCCTAACCCGAACCCTAACCCTAACCCTAACCCTAACCCTAACCCTAACCCTAACCCTAACCCGAACCCGAACCCTAACCCTAACCCGAACCCTAACCCTAACCCGAACCCGAACCCGAACCCTAACCCGAACCCGAACCCTAACCCTAACCCTAACCCGAACCCGAACCCTAACCCTAACCCTAACCCTAAACCTAACCCGAACCCTAACCCTAACCCTAACCCGAACCCTAACCCTAACCCTAACCCGAACCCTAACCCGAACCCTAACCCTAACCCTAACCCTAACCCTAACCCGAACCCTAACCCTAACCCTAACCCTAACCCGAACCCTAACCCGAACCCTAACCCTAACCCTAACCCTAACCCGAACCCTAACCCTAACCCGAACCCTAACCCGAACCCTAACCCGAACCCTAACCCGAACCCTAACCCGAACCCTAACCCTAACCCTAACCCGAACCCTAACCCTAACCCTAACCCTAACCCTAACCCTAACCCTAACCCTAACCCTAACCCTAACCCTAACCCTAACCCGAACCCGAACCCTAACCCTAACCCTAACCCTAACCCTAACCCGAACCCGAACCCTAACCCTAACCCTAACCCTAACCCTAACCCGAACCCGAACCCTAACCCTAACCCTAACCCTAACCCTAACCCTAACCCTAACCCTAAAACCCTAACCCTAAAACCGTAACCCTAACCCTAACCCTAACCCTAACCCTAACCCTAACCCGAACCCTAACCCTAACCCTAACCCTAACCCTAACCCTAACCCTAACCCTAACCCGAACCCGAACCCTAACCCTAACCCTAACCCTAACCCTAACCCTAACCCGAACCCGAACCCTAACCCTAACCCTAACCCTAACCCTAACCCTAACCCTAACCCGAACCCGAACCCGAACCCGAACCCTAACCCTAACCCTAACCCTAACCCTAACCCGAACCCTAACCCGAACCCTAACCCTAACCCTAACCCTAACCCGAACCCTAACCCTAACCCGAACCCTAACCCTAACCCTAACCCTAACCCTAACCCTAACCCTAACCCTAACCCTAACCCTAACCCTAACCCTAACCCGAACCCTAACCCTAACCCTAACCCTAACCCTAACCCTAACCCCTAACCCTAACCCTAACCCTAACCCTAACCCTAACCCTAACCCTAACCCGAACCCTAACCCCTAACCCTAACCCTAACCCTAACCCTAACCCGAACCCTAACCCTAACCCTAACCCGAACCCTAACCCGAACCCTAACCCTAACCCTAACCCGAACCCTAACCCTAACCCTAACCCGAACCCTAACCCTAACCCGAACCCTAACCCTAACCCGAACCCGAACCCTAACCCTAACCCCTAACCCGAACCCTAACCCTAACCCTAACCCTAACCCGAACCCTAACCCTAACCCTAACCCGAACCCTAACCCTAACCCTAACCCGAACCCTAACCCTAACCCGAACCCGAACCCTAACCCGAACCCGAACCCTAACCCTAACCCTAACCCTAACCCGAACCCTAACCCTAACCCGAACCCTAACCCTAACCCGAACCCGAACCCGAACCCTAACCCTAACCCTAACCCGAACCCTAACCCTAACCCTAACCCGAACCCTAACCCTAACCCTAACCCGAACCCGAACCCTAACCCTAACCCTAACCCTAACCCTAACCCGAACCCTAACCCTAACCCTAACCCGAACCCGAACCCGAACCCGAACCCTAACCCGAACCCTAACCCTAACCCTAACCCTAACCCGAACCCGAACCCTAACCCGAACCCGAACCCTAACCCGAACCCTAACCCTAACCCTAACCCTAACCCTAACCCTAACCCGAACCCGAACCCTAACCCTAACCCTAACCCGAACCCTAACCCTAACCCTAACCCTAACCCTAACCCTAACCCTAACCCTAACCCTAACCCTAACCCGAACCCTAACCCTAACCCTAACCCTAACCCTAACCCGAACCCTAACCCGAACCCTAACCCTAACCCTAACCCTAACCCTAACCCTAACCCGAACCCTAACCCGAACCCTAACCCGAACCCTAACCCGAACCCTAACCCTAACCCGAACCCTAACCCGAACCCTAACCC